>NC_057804.1:71538543-71555393 GCF_018294505.1 Triticum aestivum
GTCGACGGTTTGTCGCCCTCGAGCCGGGTGGGAGGGGAAAGGGTTCTCCTTCCCGACGGCAGCTATAGTAGCATCAGTTCATTGCCTGGCTGCGATCCGGCCTCCTTAGTTAGTTCTGGTTCCGCGTCGACGAGTCCATGGCTAGCTCTCTAGGCAGCTGGTGTGTCCTTGCTGCTGCTCAAGTCTTCTGCTGCGGTTTTTGAGCTTGCAGAGAGCGTCTGTTTCCTTTCTTTTCGTTTGCTTGTTTGTATGGTGTTAGCTAGTTGTGTTCTAAGGCAGCTGGTGTGTCCTTGCTGCTGCTCAAGTCTTCTGCTGCGGTTTTTGAGCTTGCAGAGAGCGTCTGTTTCCTTTCTTTTCGTTTGCTTGTTTGTATGGTGTTAGCTAGTTGTGTTCTAGGCACCTTGTATCTTTTAGCCATTGGTCTTTTCTTTTTGTTTCAGTTTGGTGTTGATGTTAGCTGTAATCCTAGCCGGTTCTTTCATTCAAAGCCGGGTTTATTACCGGTTCGTTAATTCAAAGCCGAGTTTGCGTCAAGCCTTCTCTCTAAAAATGATTGAGATTGTGGAGCGAGAGTAATGTTGGGTTCAGGAAGAAAATGGAGTATTAATTACAAGGTCGCTCAATAAGATTCAAGATGAGTATCTTACCAATGATTTGTTAGTTAACATAGAGCATAAAATTCAATAAGAAGTGACTGTTACCTAGCCCTGGGCGTTCGGTCTTTTCGGTTTGTTCAGTTCGGTGTTTTCAGTCTTCCAAGAATTCGGTCTTCCAAAATTGAAGACCGAAATAATTTCGGTCTTTTCG
This sequence comes from Triticum aestivum, assembly GCF_018294505.1. Lineage (NCBI taxonomy): Eukaryota > Viridiplantae > Streptophyta > Magnoliopsida > Poales > Poaceae > Triticum > Triticum aestivum. The sequence goes on from NC_057804.1 coordinate 71,539,351, forward strand.
GTTCTTCACTATTCGGTCTTCGGTCTTTACTATTCGGTCTTCGGTCCAGATCAAACAGACCAAATTAATTGATACAACGAGTTACTTCTAGTACCAATGCATGTTTATATTTGACAACAACAAAATACCAATACATGTTTATACTTGAAGCAAGTAACAAGATTCATATGACACAAAGTAAGAAGATTCGTAATTCATGGTCCAACAACAAGATTCATGACGTCATTTTCTTCTGTTCTTTTGGCTTGTCATCTTGAGCAGCTTCTAGATTGACACCTTTGGCACCTTTTGCTTCGGCATCTTTCTCATTCAACTCCTCATCATATTTAGATTCCGGTATAGGAAACATCTACACAAAAGAGGACATTGGTCTGTCAAACAACATTGACATGAGAAAATAACAACATAAGGTGCATATAACCCATCTTTGTGTATCTTGTATCAGTTACCAAAATGATATATACCATGTATATATCTAGTTTTAGGAAACAAGCACAAATGCTTTACTATGTACATAGGAATTATGTACCCAGGATTTATCTTGCAATAACAAAGAGGATTATAGATATAAATTGTCTACTCCTACTAGTAGTACTAAAGTATTGAAGCTGCTAAAGTGTGTGATTCTTCTCAGTTATCTTGCCCAAATCCGCACTCTGAATGTTCCATTTTAAAGTGTTGCTTTTACAAGACTGCATGGATAGAAGTTGAAGTGCAGAAATAAATAGAAAACAAATTACTATGGTTGCAAAAACAACCCAAATGACTACAGAAATAATCTTGTGCTAACATTTGACAGTACTCTAGTTAAGTGTAGTACAGTACAGAGTTCTGTTTGTTGTCTCCAAGTGCTAACATTTGACAGAAAGCAAGGCATGTATTGCCTACAAAACACTTGCAGGAGCGCTGATTTCATGGGAATCATATATCATATATGTACATAGAGAGATGAAGTAACTAACCATCAGCTGCGATGTGGAACCCGAAAGATGGCAGCAGGCGGCGAGCCAGCAAACAGTGTGGAGGAGGACGAGTGGTGGTCAGGGACTGCACCTGTTGAACCAGCTGTCAGGAGGTGGAGCACCGGCGGCAGACGGCCCCGTCGCGGGAAGTGGAGCGACTGACGGGGGGTCGAGGTTGTCGACGCGGGGCGTTGGTCTTCACCGGTTAGGACTGCCGCTCGGGCGCCGGTCTTCACCGGTCACGGCTGCCACTGTGGGCACCACTCTTCATCGGTCAGGGCGTGCGGCGCGCCTCGGTGCCGCGGTCGTCAGTCGTCACGGTGCATCGGGCCACAGCGGTGGGCGACGAGCGGCGGCTAGGGTTAGTAGTGGGAGAGAAAAAGAGGAACAGGAGTGAATCAGGGTGCCGACTGGTTCCTGTGAATCGTGAAGTGAGGACTGTTTTTTAGCATAATCTGTATCCTTTATTAAACATGGACAGTCATTGGAATACAGATAATATCGGGCATAGATGTAAGCCACACATGGCGTCCTGAGGGGAGGGATGCTGCAGCCTTAGCTAAAGCATGAGCCTCTCCATTATGTTTTCTACTCTCATGGATAAATTCGACTGCCCTAAACACTCTTGTCTGGTGCTTGATATCTTGCAGGATTGGGAAGAACTTGCATGGGCTATCATCCTTGATCCTTGTTACCACTTCAGAACAATCTGTGGCCACACAAATGGACTGGACCTGTAAGTCTGTAGCGAGTGCTAGCGCTTCGCTGCATGCTTGTGCTTCGAGTATCACCGGATCCACGAGGCCTTCGAAAATGATCGTTGAAGCCCCCAGGTAGTTCCCGTTTTTGTCGCGGCATACTGCTGCCGAAGCGCCCTTGTCGCCAATCTTGGAAAAGCCGCTGTCAGCATTAATCTTGGTGTCGTGCACTACTGGCGGTAGCCAAGCTGACCGCCTCGACTGTCCTGCGCCCGTAGTTACATGCGGATCCCTGTGCATTGCATGCATGCCCCTGGCTATTGCATGCAGGTCCTTCGATTGCGCATGCAGGTCCTTCGTGCGCGCCCCCCTTTCTGGGATTTGATCAAGCTCCGCCATGAATTTGGTAATAAAAACATGGGTATTGAGGGGGCTCTGGAATTGCTCGTCATGGATAGCTCGGCGTCTCGCCCACCAGATTGCCCACATCGTGACAAGCACCCGCGCCAGCTCCGCCGTGGGGAGGGTATCCACTAACCAAAACATCCATAATTTAGCATCGTCCGTCCGGTTAGAGATGATTGCTTCCGTTATTTCCTCATCAGCGAGCGCCCAGACACATGGGGCCATATGGCAGTCAAAGAGAGCGTGGCGCCACGTATCCACCGCTGCGTGACAGATGGAGCATTCAGCGGAGTCCGCCATACTTCTATGATGTCGAACTGCCCCCGTGGGTATAGAGGTTTTTGCAAGTCTCCACGCGAATACGCGAACTTTGGAGGGAACCGCTGCGCCCCAAAGTCTAGCCCATGGACGACCATCAGCTGTGATGTTGGAGTGACCATCATTATGCTCCAACCAATCTGTACGTTGTTGTTTTGTTGCTGCTAGCAATTTGTACGCTAAACTCACAGTGAAGATCCCTCTCGTGTCGTAGTGCCACGACCAGAAATCAGCCTGAACCTTGCTACTGAGGGGAATGTTGAGGATTGCCTCCACATCCATTGGGTACAGATGTTCATCAAGCAATGCATGGTTCCAGGTGTGGGTGATCGGGTTAATAAGTTCAGATACCTGTTGAGGAGGGCTTTGAGATTTTGGGCTAGCTGGCCGGAGTTTGAAGTCACGGGGTACCCAGTTATCGTGCCAAATGTTGGTACTGTCCCCCGATCCGATGCGTTTTAGAAGGCCGAGTTTTAGCGCATCCCGCCCCTCAACAATCGATCACCAAACTTGTGATGGGTTCCTCCCTACTTCTGCGTCCAGGATTGAAGAAGTTGGATAGTACACCGCTTGCAGAATTCGAGCACTGAGGGAGTCCGGCATGGTCAGAAGCCGCCAGGCTTGCCTGGCAAGTAGTGCCAAGTTGAAGAGCTCAATGTCTCGAAAGCCCATGCCGCCCATGTTCTTCGGTTGTGACATATCTTCCCAGGACACCCAGGCAGTCTTCCTCTCTCCTTTCTTAGATCCCCACCAAAATTTCCTCAGCATGCCATTAATATGCTGACAAAGGACCCAGGGTAGTTTGAAGCATGCCATGGAATAAGTAGGAATCGCCTGAGCAACTGATTTGATTAAGACTTCCTTGCCACCAACAGATAAGGCCTTCTCCATCCAACCTTGTACCTGTTTCCATATACGGTCCTTTAGATATTTGAAAGCCCCTTCCTTTGCTCTCCCCACATCAGCTAGAAGGCCAAGGTATTTATCTGACAATTTTTCATTCTGAACCTGTAGTGTTTGCATCACCTGTTGCTTCAGAGACTCCGCACAGCCCTTGCTGAAAAAGATTGCTGATTTGTCCTTGTTAATATGCTGGCCAGAAGCCTCACAGTAACGTTGCAGCAAAGAATCCACCCTCATCGCCATCTCAGGTGTGGCATCAAAAAACAAGAGGCTATCATCTGCAAATAATAAATGATTTACCTCCGGTGCGCCCTCCGCAACCTTGATACCCCGTATGTTCTCATTCGGAGCAGCCGACTTGAGCAAACATGAGAGACCCTCGGCGACCAGCAAAAACAGATATGGAGATATTGGGTCACCTTGCCTGAGTCCTCGTGATGGGCTGAAATCTTCTTGCTTAGCACCATTAAAAACAACAGAGAAAGAAACCGAGGTGACACATCTCATAATGATCTCTGTGAACCATGCACTAATTCCTAGTTTTAGCATCACCTTTTCAAGATAGTTCCACTCAATTCTATCATATGCTTTCATCATATCAAGCTTCAAAGCACAAAATCTGTTGCCCTTTACCTTCCGTGTCTTCATGTAGACATTCATAAGCAGAGATGAAGTTATCCGTGATAAGCCGTCCTGGTACGAATGCTGATTGTTCCTCAAAGATGATTTCGGGGAGAATGAGCTTGAGCCGATTAGCCAGAACCTTAGATGCAATCTTGAAGATCACATTGCAGAGACTTATCGGTCTAAACTGTCCTAAGTTTTTTGGACTTGCAATTTTGGGGATCAAAACAATGAACATTTGATTTATCTCCTCCGGGGAATCCTCACCCTTTAGAACACGTAGCACCATATCAGTTACCTCATCACCGCACAACTCCCAGTGCCTCTGAAAGAAGTGTGCCGGAAAGCCGTCGGGCCCTGGAGCCTTGGTAGGGAACATCTGAAATAAAGCCGCTTTCACTTCAGTGTTTGTATATCGAGCGTTGAGCATGTCATTCATGGCTCCATCCACCCTGGTTGGTATATGGGAAAGCACTTCCTCAGTCCCAATAGAATTCTAAGAGGCATAAAGATTACCATAAAAACTCGTTGCCATGTTTGCCATCTCTTGCTCGTCTGTACAGATCGTACCATCCGCTCGTTGCAGTTTGCTGATACGATTTCGTGACTTCCGAGCGCTAGCTTTCTGGTGAAAAAATTTGGTGTTGTTGTCACCCTCCGCCAGCCACTAAACTCGGGCCCGTTGACGCCACATGATCTCTTCTCGCAAACATAGCTCAGCCATATGAGCTTCGACCCGCTCTTCTTCCAGTGACGGTCCGGTGCGGTTGGGCAGTGCTCGCAATTCCGCAAGTTTCATGCGAAGTGACCGCAACTTTGTTCTGACAGCACCAAAAGTGGTTCGGCCCCACTTGCGCAGCCTACCAGCTACATAGGAAAGTTTCTCGGACAATGCTGCTACAGAATGGGCCTTGCTGTTGGAGTTCCACGCCTCAGCTACCACATCACCAAATCTCGAATCCCGCTCCCACATACATTCATAGAGAAACTACTTCTTTTTTACTCTCACACTCGTGTCCACGAGATCCGTCTCCAAAAGGATAGGGCAGTGATCAGATTTAGCAGCTGTTAGATGTTCCACTAAAGCAAAAGGAAAGAGAGCAGACCAGTCAGCCATGCCCAGTGCTCTGTCCAGCCGTACTCTACAAAAATGACATCCAGACACTTTTTTCTCCCATGTCCAGTCCAAACCTCTGTAGCCCAAATCAGCAAGTCCACACATATCCACTACCTCTCTGAATGCATCAATTTGCGCGCTGTCACGCTCATTAGGCCCCATTTGTTCCTCAGGCCGTAAGATCTCATTGAAATCTCCAATACACATCCATGGAAGAGTGCTCTCCCCTCTCAATCTTGTCATTGTGTTCCAAGTTTTGTATCGGAGAGATCTCGTTGCTTCCCTGTAAAAGCAAGAAAGGCGCCATTGTTCCCTCCCTGTTTCGAGCACCCATGCGTCAACATGATACTCCGAATAGTTCTTTATTTCAACATTCACCGAATTTTTCCAGAAGATACAAATACCACCACTACGACCACTACTGCCAACAGCAAAACTGAAATCAAAACCTAACGAGAAACGAAGACCCTCGACTCGACTCTTTTGCAACTGAGTTTCAACTAAGCAAAGAATAGAAGGTGAACTAAGCTCCACCAGGTTGCGGAGCTCTCGAACTGTCGCTGGATCACCTATCCCGCGACAGTTCCAGCTGAGGATTTTCATTGGGCTTGGCGGTGCTCCGAGGAGGAGCCCGCCAACAACGCCATCTTATCAGTTCCTTGCTTCAATGGTGACCCTACTTTCTTTGCTTTCTTGGCATCCCTTGGTGAGACATACGCAGGAGGTGGTGGCGGGACGGCCAACGTGGTGTCAACAACATCTGTTGCCTTGCCCCTCAAGCCCTCCGCCGAGCTGTCCGACAGAACTAGGTTCAGGTTTCTCCTAGCAGTTGCAGCGACAGGCATCTCCTGCCTCTCAACCACCGGCTTCAGAGGGCTAGTGACATTGTCATCTTCCTCAGTCGCATCAAAACCCGCGTCTTGAGACGAACGCTTGCGTGGTGGAGAGCGCTGGCGGGCAGAATTGCCCCGGCCTGCCCTCCCTCTTCCTCTGCTACCTGAACGACCCCCTCGAGGGGCCCATCCAACTTGCTGCTCTGGTGCAACCTCCCTTCGTTGTGCCAACATCCAGGTACCCCACTGTTTATCCTTCTCCTCCCACACTCCATCACCGCACTCCTCATGGTTGTGACCCATGAAACCACAAACCTTACAGAAATAGGGGATCTTCTCATACTTCACCAGGAGGCGGAGTCTTCCTTCGCCCACAACATTCAGAGGCGTAATCCGTGTAAGAGGTTTACTGACAAGGACCGAGGGAGTCCTGGATTAGGGGGTGTCCGGATAGCCGAACTACCATCATCAGCCGAACTATCATCGACCGGACTATCATCATCGACCGGACTCCAAGACTATGAAGATACAAGATTGAAGACTTCGTCCCGTGTCCGGATGGGACTTTCCTTGGCGTGGAAGGCAAGCTTGGTGATACGGATACGTAGATCTCCTACCATTGTAACCGACTCTATGTAACCCTAGCCCTCTCCAGTGTCTATATAAACCGGATGGCTCTAGTCCGTAGGACACAACAACAACAACCATTACAATCATACCATAGGCTAGCTTCTAGGGTTTAGCCTCCTTGATCTCGTGGTAGATCCACTCTTGTAAACATCCACAATATCAATATCAATCAAGCAGGACATAGGGTTTTACCTCCATCAAGAGGGCCTGAACCTGGGTAAAACATCGTGTCCCTTGTCTCCTGTTACCATCCGCCTAGACGCACAGTTCGGGACCCCCTACCCGAGATCCGCCGGTTTTGACACCGACATTGGTGCTTTCATTGAGAGTTCCGCTGTATCGTCACCGATAGGCTTGATGGCCTCTTCAATCGACAACGACGCAGTCCTGGGTGAGACTTTTCTCCCCGGACGGATCTTTGTATTCGGCGGCTTCGCACTGCGGGCCAACTCACTTGGCCATCTGGAGCAGATCGAAAGCTACGCCCTTGGCCGTCAGGTCAGGTTTGGAAGCCTAAACTTCACGGCCGATATCCGCGGGGACTTGATCTTCGATGGATCTGAGCCACAGCCGAGCGTGCCGCGTTGTCACGATGGGCACGACCTAACTCTGCCGCCGGACAACACCTTGGAGGCCGCACACGAATCCGCTCCGACCCATAGTCCGGAGCCGATCGCTCAGATCGAGGACGGATGGCTGGACACCGCCTCAAGAGCTGCAACTTCTACGGCGATGGAGCCGAACACTTACCTTGTCCCGCATAAAGCTCATGACTCCGAGGTGCCGGACTCTCTGCCGGACTCCGAACCTCCTGCGCCCCTGCTAGTCGAATCCGATTGGGCGCCAATCATGGAATTCACCGCTGCGGACACCTTTCAGCACTCACCCTTCGGCGATGTCTTAAATTCGCTGAAGCGTCTCTCACTATCCGAGAGCCCTGGCCGAACTACGGCCAGGATGGTCGGGACGCGGACAATGAAGAAATTCAGAGCCCACCCACCACCCACTTCGTAGCCACCGTCGACGATCTAACCGATGTGCTAAACTATGACTCCGAAGACATCAATGGTATGGACGACGATGCCGGAGATGATCAAGAACCAGCGCCTACAGGGCACTGGAAGGCCACCTCGTCACATGACATACATATGGTGGACACCCCAAATGGAAGCGATACCGAGGAACAACGGGACGCGGCAGAGGATAATCCCGCCAATAAACAACCAAAACGGCGATGTAGACGCCGCCCTAAGTCCCGCCTCGATCAAAGCAACATTCCTAATGACCCAGCGATAGAGCAGGGCAAACCAGCGGACGGCGAACATACAACCAAGCAACCATCCGAACAGGACGAACCGGATAATCAACCCCTTCACGGAGCAATCAACAGTCCGGACACACCACCGAAGCATAAGAACCTTCACAAAAGACTCGTCGCCACTGCAAGAAGTTTGAAGAAGGAAAAAAGGAAGCTCAAAACAGCGGAAGACATACTCAGAATGAAGTGGAGCAAAATACTCAAGTCCGCAGACAAATATGGCAATGGCCATCAAACAAAGAGCTACCCGAAGCGCAAGCTGCTGCCAAAATTTGACGAGGAAGCCATAGAGCCCTCACAGTCAAAAATAAAGAGGCCTCTCGGCCGGATAGACGGCCAGATGACAGGCCAAAAGCGACAAGCGGCACCGCACACAAGCCGACTTATGATCCTGGGAAAACGGACGGCCCAACTAGGTCCATCTACGGGCCAAAAAGGAGGGCCCTAGGAAGTAACACAACACTACAAGTGTTCGAAGATAGCGGCACACCCAAATACAGGGGCGCCGCACACCCGCTATGTTTTACCGATGAGGTGCTGGATCATGAATTTCCAGCAGGCTTCAAACCCATAAACATAGAGGCATACGATGGCACAACAGACCCAGGAGTCTAGATAGAAGATTACATACTACACATACACATGGCTAGAGGAGGTTATCTCCACGCCATAAAATACCTACCCCTCAAGCTCAAAGCGCCAGCTCGGCATTGGCTCAAAAGCCTCCCAGAAAACACTGTTGGAAGTTGGGAAGAGCTTGAGGACGCGTTTAGAGCAAATTTTCAAGGGACTTATGTCCGCCCTCCGGATGCAGACGATCTGAGTCATATAACCCAACAGCCCGGAGAGTCAGCGTGCAAATTCTGGAACAGGTTCCTTACCAAAAAGAACCAAATAGTCGACTGTCCGGACGCGGAAGCCTTAGCAGCTTTTAAACACAACGTCCGAGACGAATGGCTCGCCAGACACCTCGGCCAAGAGAAGACAAGAACAATGGCCGCACTAACAAGCCTCATGACGCGCTTTTGCGCTGGAGAAGACAGCTGGCTAGCAAGATGCAGCACCAGCGACCCGAGTACATCCGAGATCAGAGATGGAAACGGAAAATCACGGCGCAGGAAAGATCAGCGCCGGAATAAAGAAAAAAGCCCAAGGGCACGGCGGTCAACACCGGATTCAAAAGCTCGCGGCCAAACAACAAAACACTGCCTCTTAAGGACAACAGCGACGAGCTATCAAATTTAAACAAAATTTTGGATCAGATATATCAAATCCACAGTACCTCCGGAAGGCCTGCAAACCATACCAACCGAAATTGTTGGGTTTTTAAACAGTCCGACAGACTCAACGCCGGACACAAGGGGCTCGATGCGCCAAGTGAGGACGATGACGAACCCCACCAGCAGAGCACCGGAAGTCAAAAGACTTTCCCACAAGAAGTCAAAACAGTAAACTCACTTCATGTGATAGTACGGAAAACCAACACGGCACTTGCTAAGACAAGTGTCGCACGGTCCACCCCAGTGGAACACCGAGATTGGATGTCAAAACCAATCACTTTCGACCATCTGGATTAGTCCAGAAGTATCCGGAACGCAGGATAGACTACCCTGATATTGGATCCCATAATAGACGGACTGCAATTCACGCAGGTTTTGATGGACGGCGGCAGTGACTTAAACCTGCTATATCCGGACACAATCCGCAAGTTGGGATAGACCCTACTACAATTCGTCATAGCCGCACTTCCTTCAAAGGAGTGGCGCCAGGCCCTTACGCCAGGTGCACAGTTTCATTATTACTAGAAGTTGTGTTCGGGTCACCTGACAACTTCCGACGAGAAAAGCTAACCTTTCATGTCGCCCCATTTAAAAGTAGCTATCAAGCATCACTGGGACGGGAAGCTTTCATCCGCTTCAATGCAATACCACATTACGCATCTCTTACGCTTAAAATGCCCGGTCCACGTGGCATCATTTCATTAAAAGGTCGCCTGAGACCCCGGACACGGCTGGACGAGTCCGGAATAAATAAGCTAGGGGCTACCTAGCCACACACCCCTTCACAAGGGTTTGTACATATAAGCCATAATGAGCTAGCATAGGCTCAGCTTTATTAATCTATATTTCAATTTTTTATGCACTTTCTCGCACGATTTCTTTTCAAACTAAGTTCCTCTCTTTTTACAGATGAACAGCGTGCACACCCATCCAGGATATGGCACAACAGAGACACATGCGCAGACGTGCAGTAGGGACCCGTTGCAAGGACTCTTTTCAGACTAAGACCCTACATAAACCTTTCTTACTGTCTCTTGTTGCTATAATCCCCTGGTTTCTCATTATAACCAGAGTGGAGACTGGCGTTTTGGCATTGGCCGCGCCAGAACAACCTGCCCGTACCTGGACACAAGGGGCTTAGGGCATTGTTTTGCCCGCTATTGTAGAGACCGAACACCTTCGGGAGTGTTCGGCGTCTCGAGTTAGGCCTTATATGCATCAGCTCCGAATCATGTCTTTGGTCAAATGTTGGGTTTGCCCGGCTCCTGTGTTTTGCTGCCTTACGTTCCGTATCATCGGCTAACGCGGCACCAGGAGAACTACTGCGATTGTGCCCCAGTTCGGCTGGGCGAGCACCTCAGTAGAGAAAGCCGAAAACTGACTGTCATGATACAGCGAGAGACTGGTCAACCACTCAATCGACCATAGGAATGTTTAGAATTCCTCCGCTTTGACGAAGGGCCGTTTCCCGGTCAGGCACATATGCGCCCCAAATTCGGAGAGCGCGGTGCCCCCAGGGGCTATGTCGTAGCCCCACCCTCGAACTCCATGGCTAAGCGAAAGTGATAAAGCATTATAGTCCGGTTGCCTCGTTTGCTACGCTACCACCTCCTTTACAGGACCGAGACGTCGGATTAAGTGTGAAAACACGCTATTTTTTGCGAACACCCCCGCACCATGTGCGTGGGGGCTGAAGCCGACGACTGCCATCTTTCAGGTTATACACACGTATACATGAACGGCCGCATAGGAGATATTCTATTACTTGAACGCACAAGTATAAAAGGCGCTTACATCATAAATATTGTTTTACATCATAAAAACGTTCACTCGAACGTAACATTTTTTGAGCACTGCGACTCTATTACACGAGCACCACGCAACACTTCGCCAAAATAGTGCTCGGCGGGTAACCGGTTATCATCCGAACCCGGGGTCGCAATAGCGGTGGCATCCATCTCTGTCCAATGTGTCTTCACACGGGCGAGTGCCATCCGCGCACCCTCTATGCAGGCCGACCGCTTCATTGCCTTCATATGCGGCACCGCCCCAAGAAATTGCTGCAATAAGCCAAAGTAACTCTTCGGCTCGGGCCTATCCGGCCAGACATGGGTCACTATATCCGTCATAGCAAGCCCGGACAACCTATTTAGCTCAGCCCACTCGGCCAAATGGTCGGTCAGCGGAAGTGAGCACTCCGGACTATGGAATTGAGACCAAAATAGCTCTTCCGTCTTGTGATCCTTCTAGCTTCGAAAATGCACAATGGCATCCGCCACACTCGCTGCTAAGTCCATATAAGGGTCCTCTGGACCCCACAGTTGGCCCAATTGAGCATACTTTGGATCCGTAAACCTTCGGCGCAGCAGAAAAGGCTTGCCAGCTACAATTTCTCCGGCCTGGCGCAGCTCTTCCTTTATAGCCCGCATTGCAGAGCGGGCATCCTTGGCTTCGGCGGTGGCCTTCTCCAGGTCTTCTTGCCCCGCTAGGCGCTCCTTCCCAAGAGCCTCATTGCGGTCGGTAGCATCTTTTAACTTCACGGCCCTTTCGGCCATCTCTTCCCTACTCCGGCAGTGTGCGGCCCTTTCGTCCGCTAACTGCTCGGCCGCCCTCGAGGCTGCCGCATTACTCCTTCTGGCCTGCTCCTTGGCTTGAGCAAGTTCGGCCCGAAGGCTCTCCACAGCAGTGGCACTATCTACATTTCACGCACATGTTGTAAGGAGCTGGCTTCGGCCCCCTTACCAAGTGACCGCACAGAAACACTTACCTTGCGACTCATCAAGTCGCCCGTTGACCAGCGTGATGTCCGCATCCGCAACAGCGAGTTGCCGCTTTAGTTCAGCAACTCCATTAGTCTGGCTGGCCCCCGGACGACCCGCCACCTGCATCGGCATGGCAGAAATTTAAACCTGCGATTTTGATCCTCGGCACGCTGTCGATTTCGACAACCTACCGAGTCTCAGGGGCTACTATCTATACAGGGCGCATTCTATATGCTAAACTGTTAAAAGGTGTGTCATTTTTATGCACCTCAAACCCCGCCAGCAAACTCCTGACAGCATTATGCAACCCGCCTTCGGCGGACGAAACCCTTTCAATCACCATGCTCATCAATGCATGGTGATCTTCTGAGATAGACGCCTTCTCAAGCAGATCCTTCAGCCGTACACCAGTAGGCGCCGAACTATCCGGCTTTGCCGAACCCGGGGGCTCCCTCCGTGACGACACTTCAGGCTCGTCCACCCTATCTGACGGCGCCCCGGACGGAGGCGTCTCGCTCTCCATCATCTCCGGACGAAGGTCCCCCGAAGACGAGCTCATTTGCGAAGGACGGAGATCCGAACTACAAGGTAAAAACTTTAGTTATCCTTAGAAGCACAAATAGGGATGTCCCTTATTATAAAACTCCTTTCTTTCTACTTACGGCTCGTTGGAGGGCTGACTCTTTAAGGGAGATTGTGTGGCCGGGGCCTCCCCGGTCGTAGGACCCTCTGGCGAAGATTTCTTCCCCCGTTTAGGTGCTTTTGCCCCCGGGTCCTCGGAGGCAGTCCTCTTCTCCCCTTGGAGGGAGGGATTCTCGATCCCCCCTCTTTCAAGAGCCTCCTTAGGCGAGGCAGTAGCTTTCCTGCTTTCCCCTTCGCCTTCCTCTAGAGGCGCAACCTCAAGCATCCGAACCAGCACGGAATCCGGCACGGTCTCGGGGAGGGGGGCCGGACACCATATCAATTTTGCTTCCGCTATCCACTCCTGTTTAGAAGGAAGTTGGTCATAAGGCGAATTATCGAAAGGCAAACAAACGACATGTCCAGACTTGGAACTACTTACTTGAGTATCCGGGCGATTGCAGCTTAGGCCAACATCCTCGGTCAATTCTGGATGCCCCTCTTGCGATCCGAAGAATAATTTGTACATCTCCAGGGGTGTCATACCCATGAAGTGTTGAAGAATCCGTGGGCTCTCCGGATTGAACTCCCACAGCCGGAGAGGGCGGCGTTTGCAGGGCGGGAGATGCCTAATCAGCATAACCTGCATTACCACCACCATATCGACCTCCCTCGTTTGGAGATCTCGAATCCGGCCCTGCAGTAGGGGCACGTCCTTTGACGGCCCCCAGTTGAGCCCTTGGTTGACCCACGACATCAACCGTCGTGGAGGTCCCAGGCGGAATAAGGGCGGCGGCTTTTGTCTGCGGCCCCTCGGAACGGTAATATAGAACCACTCTTGCTGCCACGGGCCGAGCTCCTCCTGGAAGGAGCCAGTGGGCCACGGGGCATCGGCCCTCCTACTTATGGCCGCCCCGACGCACTCCGCTTGACGCCCCCCGATCATCTTCGGCGCCACATTGAAGGTCTTCAGCCACAGGCCGAAGTGAGGGGTGACGCGGAGGAAGGCTTCGCAGACAACAATAAATGCGGAAATATGGAGGATGGACTCCGGAGCCAAATCGTGGAATTCCAACCCATAGTAAAACATGAGCCCTCTCACAAAAGGATCCATCGGGAAGTCTAAACCCCGACGGAGGTGGGATACAAAAACGACATACTCGCCGGGCTCGGGGGTGGGGATGGCCTGCCCTTCGGCAGGCAACCTGTGCGAAATATCATAAGCCAGGTACTTGGCCTCCCGCAATTTTAGCACATCCTCCTCCGTGACGGAGGAGGGCATCCACCGGCCCTGGAGGTCGGAACCGGACATCATTGAAGGTCCGAAGCGCTCGAATCTGGAGCTCTAGGTACTGGAACTTGGAGCTGGGAGAGGATTCGATGGAGGATTGAAGAAAAGAAACGAGCCTTGGTCCCGTTATAAAGAGGGAAAATACCAAGAGCCGTCTCCGTGACCGTTTGGGACTCGCCTTCGATAGAGGGGGCGGGGCGACGGGCGCGGTTGGGTTACCCACGTCCGTATTGATGAGAATCCCGGATCAAGGGGGAACACGATCTCTGCTTCGCCAAGACGTGCCAAGGAAACCGCTTCGCTAAATGCGCTGAGGTGGTAGAGTAAAAAACGATTCAAGTAGTGGCTTGGTAGTGGCGTGACGTCATGCCGCAAAAAACGTCAGCAGATTGAACTTGTGTATATATTATTCTCTCTATGGTGGAATGTGGAATTTATTTTGCAGAGCCGGACACTATCCTGGTGTTCACAATCTTCTATCATTTGGAGGAGGAACCCGCCTTGCAATGCCAAGCAATATACGCGCCGGACTTATCGTCATTGAAGCCTGGTTCAGGGGATACTGAGGGAGTCCTGGATTAGGGGGTGTCCGGATAGCCGGACTACCATCATCAGCCGAACTATCATCGGCCGGACTATCATGATCGACCGGACTCCAAGACTATGAAGATACAAGATTGAAGACTTCGTCCCGTGTCCGGATGGGACTTTCCTTGGCGTGGAAGGCAAGCTTGGCGATACGGATACGTAGATCTCCTACCATTGTAACCGACTCTATGTAACCCTAGCCCTCTCCGGTGTCTATATAAACCGGATGGCTCTAGTCCGTAGGACACAACAACAACAACCATTACAATCATACCATAGGCTAGCTTCTAGGGTTTAACCTCCTTGATCTCGTGGTAGATCCACTCTTGTAAACATCCACAATATCAATATCAATCAAGCAGGACGTAGGGTTTTACCTCCATCAAGAGGGCCCGAACCTGGGTAAAACATCGTGTCCCTTGTCTCCTGTTACCATCCGCCTAGACGCACAGTTCGGGACCCCCTACCCGAGATCCGCCGGTTTTGACACCGACAAGGACCCTAGCCCGAACCCTAACATAGTCTCCCTCATAATACAAGCGAGGTGCAAGCTGGACTTCTTTCACCCTTCCAATGCGGCGGGCTAGCTGATCAACCACCTCTGCTTTGCGGTAGAGCTCAGGTATGTTATGAATCTGAGCCCACACGTACAATCCATCAAAATCAAAGGATGTTGGTTCCTTCTTCCCATTGTAGTCCTCGATCAGCATCCCCATCCCCCTAAAAAGCCATGGCCCTCCATGCACAACCTTCTTCCAATCCCCCAGACAGAACATCTGGAAGATAAACAGATTATCTCCTGCCTCTCTATACTTCGGCACGTGCGCCAGTGACCAGATGGATTTCATGCACTCGAACATCGCTGATGAACTGAAGATGCGAGTAGTATTCACTTTCCCGATCGCCAGCCACCTGGCATCTGCCTCGAACTTCTTTACCTCCTCTTCTCCTACGATCACATCATCAAGCTCGTCGTCCTGGAGATCCAGATGCTTCAGCAGATCCTCAAGGTTCTTCCCTGTCCCGTTCAACGACGACGACTCCTCTCGGTCCGCCATCTAGGGTTCTTCCACCGTACGGGAAACAAAGCGCCAGGAAAACCAAACCGGGCTCCGCCCTGCCGATCGGGGGGATGATCAAGCGAGGGGATCAACCGGCGGTAGGTAAAAAAAGCAGTGAGAACTCTAGGCGGCGAAGGGATCGCCGCCAGAGCCAGAAATCCTAAACGAGAGGGTAGATTTTTTAGGCGTGAGTGTTGAAGTGAGGACTGGTCTGTATTCGTGTAGTTGTGTGTGACCATTGGGCTGGCTAGACGGGCCTTAGAGCATTACTAGTAGAACCCTCAAACCCTCAAATCTCTAAAAATAACTGCATTTTTATAGTTTTCGTCGAAAAAAAGCTGTAGACTAGAACCCCTTAACCCTCAAATCCTCAAATTTTTTTAATGGTCCAACCCTCAAACCCTCTCCCAACCTTCAAAAGTAAGGGCTGGCGAGCAAAACCTACCCCAACCCTCATTTGGCGGTTATCCTCGCGCGGGAGGGAAAAATCCTCCCAACTCCCGCGCCCACGCCCGCGACCGCCGCTGCTAGTCGCCCCCGTCACCGGCGGCCGCCCCGTCGACCTCTCGCGCGCCCGCGCCCGCCCTGCCCCTAGCCGCCGGCCTCTCCTCCACCTCCTCCCGGCCACGGTC